>NC_056737.1:146110370-146150370 GCF_019279795.1 Protopterus annectens
AAAATGAAACAGTTGCTTCTACAACAGCCCCATGCACATACTTTCATGTAATATATTCACAATCTGTTCACTCATATCATAAACAATGGCTGTAGATACAACTTCATAGATATTCAGATCCAACATTTCTTGCATGTTTCTATAATAAAAATCAGAATTCAATGCTACTATTGGATCCCCTCTTATTGGCAGAACGTATGACTATAATATCATTATGTTGCAGTTCATATAAAGCCTTATATTCACTAGCAGTTAAATTAAACCTCTGTTCACTTAAATAACAACCTTCATTACTATAAACGGCATTTCCACAGGCTTTTATAAAAGTTTCAACATTGTATGGCAATACAGGTACAAAGACACTATTTTTCTTAAACTGAGCACTGTTGGCTCTTATGCTTGGGACTTTTTACTCTGTTCAACTTATTGGGATTTGTCTGTTGATTTTGGATTTTTACCTTTAAGGATGGCGGAAGGCACTGTGACAAACATAGTGAATGGAGGGGATGCTATTAATGGCATAAAAGTAGAGAGAAGGCTCCTGAATTTGCTAACGAACCAGGACAACCCACTCCTGGATGTGAATACACTGAATATGAACCCAGAAATTCTTTCAGTCAATAGCAATGAAGTGGAGGTACGTAATTTAAAAAGAAACTTAGAGAATGACTTGTACACATTTAAACGGCTTCAGAACCAACATTTCCATTTTGAAGCTTGAGACTCAGGGTCCTAAATATGCCTACATACGGAAACACTTACCCCAGTTTACTAGCACAATGGCAACAAATAAATTTAAATACTAGCAAAGCATATATTCAACTATTGCTTGACTTTTTCAAACCAATTGAGCACGTACTAAATGAACACATTTGTCAGCAACAACATGAACTGTCTGTTGTGTATGGAGAAGCTGACACTGAAATCTTCATGCATGAGCTTATAGACAAAATATTAAAATATGAGAATAGATTGGTTGAACAAAAGAAAAAGAAACTGGCTAGAGACCTTGCTGATTTCTCTAACTAGCATATATTTACATGGCCGAAGCCGGCAAAGCAAGCCAAGCAGTCAATTGCCAATCGAAATGTACGACAGGTGAAAACAACGAATGTGCGAGTAGGCACATTGCAGATGACCTATCAGCAACACAGAGGGAGTTTACCTTCCAATGAGTGACAGGAAAGAATGAAGGAGGAGGAGAGAACACTGTCTGAAGAGACAACCAATGCCATCATTGAGGAGGGTGGAACAACGAATCAAGAAAAAGTTGGGAGTGTTCTCTCACCAAACCAAGTCAGCAGTGTACGCAACACCAACAGAAGTTCCTTGCAGCTAGGCAACTAATAATTCAACTGTGATCCCTGTAGTGAGACAGAAAATAAATTTGGAAGCAGGTCAACATCAGGTTTTTTCAGTGTTACCTCTTCCATTTCAAATGAGCAGAAAGAAATCTGTGGACCAGGACACTTACAGAGGTCAGAAACGGAAGGAAGCACCAGGTTAGTTACAAATTCATACTCTAAAGAAAATGTGCAGGTATGGTCAGGAGAATTAATATGGAACATATCCAACTATGAATTGACTACAGCAGAGATATCATTACTTAACAAAGGTTTGACTTTTATCCCTACAGCGAAGATGAACACAAGTGAAACGTTACTATGTTTAAAAATTTTTGCACAGACTGTAGCACTCAAATTACAGTTTGGCAATGTAAATGAAACAAGAAGTGCTCAATTTAAGAAAAAATAGTGTCTTTGTACCTGTATTGCCATACAATGTTGAAACTTCTTTAAAAGCCTGTGAAAATGCCATTTATAGTAATGAAGGTTGTTATTTAAGTGAAAAAGAAGTTATGTACTCACCATAACGTTCCATGTTGGTAGTCCATCTCACCCTTCATTTTTATGTATGGGTTCGGAGCCGATCCTCGGCTCTGACTCGGCCAATTTATAAGCTCGAAGAGTTCTGGTTGGCTTGTGGCTAAGCAGGTATCCCATAGTGCACCAGTACAAATACCCAGATCTTGTTTGCTGCTCAATAGAAGAAATAACCATAAGAGACAGACCAATACTAAAGGGTCTCCAACCAAAGATAACCAAATTATTATTATCTCCAGATTCTTCCAGGATGGGAGCAGGAGGGCGGGTTGGTAAAAATGAAGGGTGAGATGGACTACGAACATGGAACGTTATGGTGAGTACATAACTTCATGTTAGGTAGTCCAATCTCACCTTCATTTTTACATATGGGACAGCATCCCTAGCACCTTATTCTTGGGTGGCTCACTGGAAAATACTCCTGAGCACCGTGGAGCCGAAGGCTGCTCTACCCCTGGAAGCTAAATCCAATTTGTAATGTGTAATAAAAGTGTGAAGGCTAGCCCATATAGCTACTGCACAAATATCAAGTGGGACCCTGGCTTGAAAGGCTGCAGAGGTAGACAGAGACCTGGTAGAATGAGCCTTGATCTTGAGGGGTAAAGGTCTGCCCTCTGAACTGTAGACAAAGGCTATGCAACTGGAAATCCAATTAGATAGTGTCACTTTAGAAACTGGTAAGCCCAATCTGGATTCAGAATTGAAATGAATAGTTGATCTAATTTCCTAAACTCCTTGGTCCGATGCAAATAAAAACGTAGCTGTCTATGAACGTCTAGCTGATGAAACCGGTATTCAGCTGCATTACAGTGATTAGGAAAGAAAACTGGGAGTTCTATGTATTGATTTAAGGTAGCGTGGGAACAAACTTTGGGGACACAGTAGGTTTTAGTACGCAGGGAGACCCTGTCTTTATGAAGGATCAAATAAGGTGGTTTAACAGGCAAGGCTTGTAACTCCGATACCCATCTAGCTGATGTGATAGCCACCAAAAACAAAGTCTTCCAAGACAAAAATTTCAAAGAAGATGAGTGAGAAGGTTCAAACAGGGAGGATGTCAGTTTGGACAACACAAAATTTAAATCCCAAGAAGCCACAGGTTCATGGAGCGGTGGCCTCAACAGAGTGGCTCCTTTCAAAAAGATCTTGCATAGCTTATGAGACATTAAATTGGTATCTGGAAACCCTAAATGGAAATGAGAAATAGCCACCAATTGAACTCTGATAGTGGCAGCAGTAGATCCTTGCTGAAAAAGCTCGGAGAGAAATTCAAAAATCACAGGGATAGAAGCAGTGTAGTGATCTACATTCATTTTCTGTGCCCAAATAGAAAATCATTTACATTTAATGTCATATAGCCTCCTAGTTGAAGGTTTATGGGAAGACATAAGAATATGTGACACTGAGGAAGATATATCATGAAGCCTGACTAGGGATGGAACTGGAGCAGCCATGCTGTCAATTTGAGGGTGCGGATTGAGGGATGTAGCGAACCTGACATGTGAGTCAACAGATCTGGAGCTGGGTCCAGAAACCAAGGATCATCCAGGAGAAGAGGCTCGAGGAAGGGGAACCAAACCTGACGAGGCCAGTAAGGAGCAATGAGGATTAACTTGCATCCCAGCCATCTGGCTTTTTGAATCACTTTGGAAATGAGAGGAAATGGAGGAAAAGCATACAGAAGACCCAGGGGCCAATTGTGAGCTAGAGCATCTCTGGGTGTCTCCCCCAGAGGGGGAATGAGAGAAAAATAGCTGCTGCATTTGGCATTGACTGGATGGCAATAAGGTCGCAGCAAGGCTGTCCCCATTTGCGGAAAATCTGTTCCGCTGTTTCCTGTTTCAAAGACCACTCATGAGGTAGTAGGATTGCCCAGCTGAGCTTGTCGGCTATCATGTTGGTCATCCCTGAAATGTGCATTGCAACCAGAAAGCACTGGGAAGAAATGGCCCATTCCCAAACTCGCATGGCCTCTCAACATAGTGGGTAAGATCTGGTACCGCCCTTTTTGTTGATATACCAAACTACCAACATGTTGTCTGATTGTATCGCAATAGTCCCTAGTGGAAGAAGGTCTTGAAGTGCTTGCAATGCCAGGAGCACCACCCTCACCTCCAGAACATTGATATGCAGGTGAGCCTCTTGTTCTTGCCATGTGCCTTGGACAGTCCTGCCGAGATAATGCCCCCTCCACCCGATCTGGGAGGCATCCGTGGTCCCAGTGGCAATAGGTTGGGCAGGAACAAAGGGGGCACCCATCGTCAACTGGTTGGGTGCTATCCACCAAAGGAGGTCCTACTTGCATGATTCTGTCAGCAGAATAGGGTGATTCAGCAACAGATATTTGAAGGGCCATTGGGATGACAGAAGCCACTAGAGAATTCTCATGTGCAACCTGGCTAATGGTACTAATAGGATGGTGGATGCCATAGTCCCAAGGAGCTGAAGAACCCACTTTGCTTTGACCTTCTGCAATGGGAGAAAACATTGAATTTGAAAGATTAAATTTTGTGCCCTTTCAGCGGGGAGACGAGCTGTCATGTTCTGCATCTATAAAATCACAGATTGAGAGGGCAATAATGCAGATTTTTTCCCAATTTATGGAGATCCCTAATTGAGCACAAAGTTCAATAGTGGCGTCCCTGTTTTGGAGAAGCAAATGCCTGGTGGGGGCAGTCAGGAGCCAGTCGTCCAATTACGGAAACACCTGGAATCCCTGACGTGTCAGGTGAGCTGTCACTACTGCCATGCATTTGGTGAACACCCTGAGAGCTGTGGTGAGACCAAAGGGCAGAGCACAAAACTGACAGTGACTGGCTCCCAGCCAGAAGCGTAGATGCCTCCTGGACTCCTTGTCCATTTTTATATGGTAGTAGGCATCTTGGAGATCTATTGAGCACATCCAATAGTCTTTCCCTAACAATGGGAGTATCGACTGCAGTGTTACCATCCAAAACATGTCCTTCCTCATGGATTTGTTTAATCTGCTGAGGTCTAATACTGGCCTCCAGTCTCCTGTTCATTTTGGGACTAAAAAGAACCTGGAGTAAGTTCTGGATCCTAACTGGTCTGCTGGGATGGATTGGATGACTCTTTTTAATAGCAACTTGTTGATCCCCACAGTTGCCTGATCCCTGTGATTAGGTGGTACATCTGGGATCTTCTTGGGAAGAAACGGTGGAAGGGAAAAGGGTATGATATAGCCTCTGTTAACAACTCTTTGTACCCACTTGTCTTGGCTGATACTTAGCCAGGCTTCTGAATACAAAGAAATGCAACCCCCGACCGGCCCCAGAGAAATGCAGTCAGGCCCCATATCAGGAGTGCTGATAAGGCCATCCTCGAAAGGAATCACGGACTTGTTGGTATTGTGAACCACCCCTGCCTCTAGGGTGATGTCTCCCATTTCCTCCTCCTCCTCTGTCTCTGAAAGAGGGTTCACCCTGTGTGTCTGGAAAGACCCTCTGGGACTACTGAACCACTTTTTACTGCCCCTTTGACCTTTGGGGTATGGTCAAAAGAGAACAGTAAAACATACTCCCATGGCAGAGAGTGTCTTTTCTTCTTGCTCACACCAAGTGAGTGTGTCCTTCACCTTAGATCCAAACAATGAGGAACAATCAAATGGGGCATTGGTGAAAGTGGACTTGAATGGTTCCGCAAAATTACACAAGCGCATCCAGGAGTGACACCTTAGGGCAACTCCTGAACCCGCTGCTCTGCTCACTCCATCAGCCACATAAGAAATAAGCCACATGGAGGAGTTATCTATAGAATTTAAGGTGGACAACTGAGCAGAAATCTTGTCAGTGACTCCCTCAGTACATGTACCCTGTATAGTATCTCCTAACTCCTTGAGGAGATCCCTCTGCAATTTCATGAAGTGAGTGAGATAGTTCAATGATCGAAGAGTAAAAGCAGCTGAACCGAAGATACGCTTCCCATACCTGTCCATCTGTCGAGACTCCTTATTCGGTGGATGGACAGAAGAAGAAGTCTCAGTAAGCTCCTTCGTAGTGGCCGCCGCCACCACCATAGCATGTATGGGGACACCTTTGGACAAAAATTCTTTATCTAGAGGGGCAGAAAGAAACATGTTGGGTCTCCTAGGGGCTGGTTCCATGGCATCAGGAGTATCCCACACCTTTCGACTAACTAAATCCATCAGTTCATCAAAAAATGGAGACACCCAAGAGGCAGAAGGTTGAGACCAGAAAGCCTTCAGGTACACCGACTCCTCATCAGAACGGTTGACAGTGGGCCAGCCACACCTCTGCTTAAGGATCTCCAGGATGTCCACGAAGGAGACATCATCAGAGGACAACTTGGGGGACCCTTCCGACTTCTCAATGTCAGTCTCAGATGTCAAAGATCCATCCTGGGAGTCAACATGCTTCCTCTTGCATGTCTTCTTCCTGGAGGGCTCCTCAGAATGGTATTCCAGGGAAGTCACGGAAGAGTGGGGGCCACCAGCTGGTGGCTCCTGAGGCTGAGGATCTCTGCTGTCTCCGGAGAGAGTAGGGTCTGAAACAGAAGTGGGTGCTCTAGGGGGGAGAGTGCTGGTACCCTTGGTGCCAACTGGTGATTTGGACAGCACACTCCTCATCATCTCAATTGCTGACCTCTCCGGCTCCGAGGACCTCCCCCGCTCCGAAGAGACAGAGGATGCCATCGGTGCCAGAGCTATCAGCTCCGAGATAGATGCAGGGTCCGAACTCATCCTAGCCGAAGTGCCAAGAGGGAGGCTCAGAACCAAAGAAGACCGATTCCAACCTTCCCTATCGGCGCCGATCGGAGAGCTTTGGCCCCTGGACACAACGGATGACGCCAAAAGTGTCAGAGCAGAACTCTGCTCCAAAGCAACCATAAGTGGAGCTGGAGCCAAGGGTTCCACCAGTGGCAGCAAGCCCTCCGACTCTGACAGACCAGCTTGGCAGGAAGGAGGAATAACAATCGAGGGTATAGCGGGTTCCATAGGCTCCGGAACCAAATGGGTCGGAGCCGACAGCAATTTAGATAGAGCAGACAAGTTCAGCAGTCTCAGGACCACTCTCTCCACATCTTCTTCCAAAAAGCTCCTGGAAGACCTGGAGGACAGAGTCGGGGATCTTGATCATGGAGGAATATCAGGTTCCATAAATTCAGTGGTCGGCTCCGACAAACTAGGAACTGATCCTGTCACCACAATGCTGCTCTCAGTCGGCACCGAAAGCAGTGGAGCCGATGAGGCCGATTTTTCCACTTTAGGAGGCAGCTCCATGACACCAGGCAGTGCCGGAGAATGTCTTTTCGAAGACTTAGACTTAGCAGATTTAGTGGACTTGGAAGAAGTGGAAGAGCTAGACAAGGCTTCCTCAAAGGCAGGCTTTAAAAACCCTTTAGAATTAGCTTGTTCCTCCTCTCCTGTAACACTCTAGGGGAGAAGGCATGACAAAACAAGCAAGTCTCTTGCAAATAGATGGCCCTTAAGCAATAGACACATAGACCATGACCATCCATCCATGACATTTTTTGGGAGTACTTCATACATTTTTTGAAGCCTGAAGGCTTGTGCTCCTTAACCTCTTTAGACACAACACACAGACAACAAGAGAAGAGAAGTAAAAGGGATGACTAGGTCCTCTAACTTAAATGGGCCTAGCCCTGAAGGAAGCAGAAACACCACAAGGACTAGATCCTCTAACTAAAACGGCCTAGTCCAGGAAAAAAAAGGGACAGCTAGGTCTTCTAACTTAAACAGACCAGTAAAAAATCACACACAGAAAAACCTTATTCTGCTAAGGATTAACAGAGGAAGGTGAAACTGGAGTTTCAAACAACGAACTCCACCACTGTAAAAAAATCAAACACCAGCGGATAACTGCCAAAACCAAACTGCTCTACAAAACCGTAGACCAGAACAAATGCTAGCATTTATCAAACTATCAGCACTAACAATAAATCTATAACTGGTACACAGGATACCACAAAGCACACTAACAGGCCCAAGGCCAATGCTTGCACCAAGGGGCATAAAGGAGCTAATTACTTAAGAATTAGCAACCCTACACAAACAAATACTAATGCAAATACTATTATACTTCACTAATTTTAACTTTGAACAAGATTTAAGCAATATATAAGCATAAAAATTGTTAACACTTGCCAGAGCCAAGAGAAGCACAACCAAACTCGTTGACGTGGCAAACGAGATCTGGGGTTTGTACTGGTGCACTATGGGATACCTGCTTAGCCATGAGCCAACCAGAAGTCTTCAAGCTTATAAATTGGCAGAGTCGGAGCCAAGGATCGGCTCCAAACCCATACATAAAAATGAAGGTGAGACTGGACTACACAACATCAGAGGTTTAATTTAACTGTTAGTGAATATAAAGCTTTGTATGAACTGCAACATAATGATAATATAGTCATACATCCTGCTGATAAGGGGGGACCAATAGTAGTATTGAATTCTGATTTTTATTATAGAAGCATGCAAGAAATTCTGTTGGATCTGAATGTCTATAAAGTTGAATCTACAGCCATTGTTTATGATATGAGTGAACAAATTGTGAATATATTACATGAAAGTATGTGCATGGGGCTGTTGTAGAAGAAACTGTTTCATTTTTTTGTTGTTGAGAACCCACTTATTCCTCAAATACATGGTCTCCCTAAAATTCACAAGGATCCATTTAACCCCAAATTTATACTGATAGTGGCAGGGGCAGGGTAGCTAACAGACCCCATTTCCATCTACCTAGATAGTGAATTGAAGACAGTACTAAATGATTGTGCATATGTCTTGAAAGATACAGAGCAATTTCTAGTGGACCTGTATAGGGCAGTAGAAGACATGGGAGCAAATAACAGTGGGATGCTAGTAATACTAGATGTGGCCTCTTTGTTCACGAGTATACCAAATGATCAGGGCATCAGCATGGTAAAATCAGTGCTGATGAGACAAGGAAAGCTTTGTGCAGCGAAGGTAGATTTCTTTTGCATGCTCTTAGAAATAGTGCTTGAATGCAATATTTTTATGTTCAATGAGAAATGCTACAAACAATTGTCAGGTGTTGCAATGGGCATGAGCTGTGCCAATGCATATGCAAACTTGGTTATGGTGAACTGGGAATGTGAAAATATACTGGATAATCCCCAGATAGCCTTCTATAGGCATTTTGTGGATGATCTTTTTATTTTCTGGAAAGGAACTGAAGAACAATTAAAGTCTATGTACTCACATCTCAATACTACCAGTAATTTTCCTAAATTTACTATGAATTTTTCTTCACAAAGTATAGATTTTTTAGATGTAACTGTATATAAAGAAGTTGATGGGTGGTTTATCAAACTACATAGAAAGGAGTGCTATAGACCAACCTTTCTACATAGCAAAAGTATGCATAACCAAAGTGTCTTTCCCAATATCATCAGAGGACAGGCCATGAGAGTATCATGACTTTGCTGTCAAGAAAAGGTGTGTATCAGTGAACTTAGCAATCTTAAAACAGGATTTCTGAGCAGGGGGTACAGTGAACAAGAGATTAATAAAGTGTATCATAAAGTATTAAAGGAAAGAGAGAGCAAGGGGAAACCCTACTACTTAGACAGCGTAGTAGTAGGGAATATATGTAATAGGAACAAAAGATTAACACAGACAGAATAACACATCATTGTGGATAATTTGAAGTTGTTGGACCATAAATTGTTTAAATTCAAGAAACGTCTATTGGAAGCCCAGTATCTCAGGGAATGCGTTAACAGACTACAGGTCCCTAAGGGGTTAAGGCAGTGGTGGTACCCCACTGGACTTGTACTCAATTCAACTTTTCACATTGAATTATTGCATCTCTTTGACCGACAAGGTTGCAAATTTTTAGAACTTTTAATTAAGGATTACATTTCACAGATCGATGTCCTTAAAACTGAACTTGTTCGTCTGGATGCTGACATTCAGGCGGACAATGACTTTTTACGTTACAAATACGATTTCATACATATTTTTTCCAGCATCGACAGCACATTACTTAAAATTAGAGACACCAAATTAAGGAAATAAAATAGGGACAAGTATGATTACGAACATGGGCTGGCATACCCCCCCACCCCTTATGAATGCACACAGTAAACCTTTATCCGGTAATGGGAATGGGATTATTGGGACTAATTCAGCAGGTGCTCCATCTACAAGATCAGGACAACCTGGTCAAATGAACAACATGGTCTCTGAGGGAGTGGGTGTTAGGAGAAGTGAGAGGATCTCTAACAAGCGGGATCGTGTCACTTCTACCAGCACCTCTGATGTTGCTAATTTTCCATCTTTGTCACAGGATTTTTGAGGAGCCAGTGGCAGGAATTCAGGGGGTCAGCAGGGCAACTCACAGCAAGGATGCTGGAAGAAGAGGAAACAGCAGAACAGGCGGAGGAAGTAGTGGACACTCATCTTGGGCCCTTTGGTTCTTATCTAACATCAGCACATGAGACTGCACTGCAAGTTTTATTCAACAGCACTAAGGATTTTAAAATATTTAATTACTCATGTTTCACACCATCATCCACATTGGTCGAGGTTCTCACTAAAGGTTGCACTTTTGTGCCTACTGCACAGAGCGACTTGGCAAGAACACTGGTGGACTTAAAATGTTTTACTAGGAAGCTGAATTTAAATGTTTTGTTTGGTAATTCCAGTATTTTAACTAATGATTTCAGAATTGCCAGCATTTTCAACCCCCCATTGCAGACTTCTATTTTGTTATTTGAAAAATTGTGTGAGAATGATATTAGGTACTTACTTAATAATAGATCTATCTATGGTAATTATACCTATAATATATCTCTTGCTGAAAGGGATATATTGTTCAATTTGAGGTTTGCAGGCATCCGTATAATAAAACCGGATAAAGGTGGGGGGGGGGGGCTGATCTTCATGGACAATGAGGATTATAGAAGGAGGATGTGTTCATTGTTGTCTGGTAGGGCCTATGAACGAGTGTCCAGAAATGAAATTAATGGGGCTTATCAGCGTATCAATGACCTTTTTATTGATGGACCTGTGGACATCGATCTATACAATTATTTGGACATTACTAGCCCAGTGTTGCCCGTTATTTTCGGGCTGCCAAAAATTCACAAAGATCTGAATAATCCCCCACTACGCCCGATTGTGGATGGTAGACAATCAATTACTTTTGGGTGTGCTACATTTATTGACATCAAATTGAAGCATGTACGTTTAGCTGAGCCCCATATTTGTAAAGACTCTTGGGTCTTTTTGGAAGCCATCAATAAGTTACCTTACAGTGATGAGTATAATTTTCTCACAATTGATGTCCAAGGCTTATACACTGTAATTCCTCAAGAAATCGGGCGTATTTGGATGAGGGATTATTTATTGGAGAAACAAATGGATGGCTCCACTATTGATCTGTTTGATCATTTGCTGGATCTGGTGCTCAGTAATAATTATTTCATTTTCAACAAGGAATTTTATTTACAAAAAACTGGTGTTGCCATGGGCTCTCCCTGTGGTGCCACTTTTGCTAACACCGTGATGGCATATTGGGAGAAAAATTTTCTATTCAGGGATGCAACCTTCCAGCAGAGAGTGGTTTGGTACACTCATTATCTGGATGATATTTTTATCATTTGGAAAGGTGATACGTCCATGGCATCATCCTTTGTTGATCACATCATGACGTTTACCAATTTTTTGGGATTTCCAAAATGATAAAATAGCTTATCTGGATGTAGAACTTATCAATGATAGGACCAATAGGAGATTTCTTTCTAAGATCTTTAGGAAATCTACCTATTCTAATGCCTTCCTACACTTCACCAGTTCTCACCCCTATCATCAAAAAAATAGCAGTTGTCAAGGATCAACTGGTTAGGGCGGCCAGAATGGTGTCCCTTGATTCTGAGTTCCAGGTGGAGTGTAACCTGTTGAAGGACATGTTCACTAAGAGGGGTTACCCAGTCAATCAGTTGATTAGTGAGGTTCATGCCAAAAATAATAGTGGGACCTTTAGACCACTCCTGCTTGGGGCTCAGAGTGGGTATCAGGGACATGTAGGTGAAACAGTACCGAATTTGATTGGCCACATTGTTAGCCCACCGGAGGTGGACCCTTCGACACTTCATGAGGGGCACATCATCTCGGTTACTTCAGTTACTTCAGCTGATACCTCAGTAAATATGAGGTTGTCACATCCGCAGTTGGGTGTCGGCATTAATTTTGGCTTTATTACTACCATTTCCTTGGACGCACCTTTAATTAGATCTATTTTATTGAAGAACTGGTGTTTTTTGTATGAGGATACGACCATTAGAGATAGAGTGAGGAATGAGCCCAAGGTGGTTTTTAGGAAGGGCTGGAATTTGAAAGCAATAGTAGAAGGTTGTATGTCCTTCCACCATTCCCCACTTTCTGGGATGTTTAAATGTGGGCGTTGCCGTTTTTGTAAATATATTAAAACCATTAGTACCTTTACGGTACATAATCAACGGTATTCTGTTAAAGGAAGGTTTAATTGTGAGTCAAGGGAGGTTGTTTATTTGAGTACTTGCCAAAATTGTCCAGCCTTTTATATTGGTAGGACGGAGAGACCTCTGAATAATAGGATCCATGAGCATGTGTATAATATAGGGAAACTGCATTTAAATAATGCTCTGGCTAGGCATGTGAAGATTAACCCTACCTATGAATTTCTGTTCACTGCTATAGATAAGGTTGGCATGGACGATAGGGGGGACCACTATCTTCAAAACTTGATGAAAAAGAATTAGCCTGGCAGCTTAGACTCAATGCACATGCCCCCCCGGGACTTAATGATAGCCTATCCATTAAATGTATTCTTAAGTTGAAATCTTTGGTTAGGTAATATGGGGCTCTGGTTTAATTTAGTTAACCTTTTTGGGCTATGTCTTCTTCTGTTGGATTGTTTACAATCTTGTAGGACTTTGTATGTGTATATATTTACATAAGTTAGAGAGAGACACATATATTTATGCCTATATATGTACATATATATTATTTAATATATATTTATTTTTCTATTATGGTTTTAATATGCATTTTTACATCCGATGGTGCTTTGGCAATGTATATTATTTTTACATATTATTTCTACATATATTTCCTTAGCTTTTTTATATGATTTTGTGCATTTAGCTTTAAATGTGGGTGGATTTTAGTTTGAAATTTGATGATGTCATTCATTATGCTTATTTAAGTAACTTGTTTTTAATTCTTTGTCTGCTGAAGTTTGCTAAATTGAATAAACGAAAGTGCTAATATCACACTACTTGTGGCTTGGAGTCTTTTTTTCTCTTTTTGGTATTTTACATACTCCCATGGTCCTGCCCTATACCGAGGACATAGGAAGGTTTGAACATATTATTCAACAAAACTGGCATATGTTACTGGTAGATGAGAATACTGCAAACATAGTAGGTCTGCAACCACAGTTTGTAGCAATGTAGTATATGTAGCTCATTGCAAAGTATGTTTCCAATTCTATACAGGTAAGACGAATGGTCACCTTAGGGAACATATAAGGGATCACTTATACTGTACCAGGAAGGGGTTAATGTATAGTGCCCTTGTCAACACACTTTAGAGAAAGGAGTTGAACATACTTTTATGTTTCAGGTCTTACATGTGCAGAGAGAAAACATCAGGATAGGCGATATAGTTAATGCCACAGAAAGTATGGAAGTACATTGGAGCCTAAGACTAGGAGCACATAGGGGAATGGGTTTAAATGATTCAGTTCCAGGGGTGGCTGTGGAAAGAAAAGAAAACAAAATAAAATAGAAAAATAATTTTATCGAGTCCTGGAACAATCACACATGGGTGATTCACAGACTGGGAATCCCAGCATGCGTGATTCACAGATTGGGAACTCCAGACTGCTTTGTCAGCAGTCCGGATAGGATGAAAGGCCATCTCTACCCTGCAACCCAGAAGTCTGTGCAGTGATGACCGCACAGAACGGAAGACGTCTGGACTGCAATGTTCACAGGCTGGAGCCTGCTCTTGTGGGGAAACCTTCCCCCAGGAAGACATTGGAGCCTACTCTCATGGGAAACTGTTACTGGAGCCTGAGCAGGACTATAGATGGACTCGTGGGGACTGTTACTGGAGCCTTCTCTCATCTTCAGAGAGCCTTCTCTCACGGCACAGGTAGGGAACTGAAAAGTAAGGTGTGTGTGTGTGTGTGTGTGTGTGTGTGTGTGTGTGTGTGTGTGTGTGTGTGTGTGTGTGTGTGTGTGTGCATGCTTTTAGGTCTACAGTAGGACAAAAGTTAGGTGAACATGTCTATTGAGGTCATCTTTCCTTTATTTCCTCAGAAAGAGTTATAGAAAACACAATATGTTTCACAAATCTGAGAAGGACAGAGACATCAACCATCAGGGTTGAGAAGTAAATGTTCTGGAAATGATTAGGTATAAGGGTTGGAATAAAAGTTATGTTAAATTTTGGAGGCTGAATCCAATGACTAAGGTAGAATATTTTTATATTAATATGCTTTTCAGTATTTTCATTAATATTACAAAGAAACTATATAGTGGCATATACTGTAGTGGGAGAAAAAGAATGCATGACAGGGCCATAAGTTGTCCATAGAAGTGTAGTGGTGTATTAGAATGGGGGGTGGGGGGTTTCCAATCACAAGAGAAGATCTGAACTCTATCATCTTTGTTTCGTTAAGTTATTCTGTTCTTTAAAGTAGAAGGGTCTAGATGTGGCAACTAGAGTCATCACCAGAAACAAGAGTACACTAGTATGAAAAGTATAAACCATAGAGAAAAAAATGCATTAACTATAGAAAAGTAATCATGGTAACATAAGAGAAGCAGAAATGTATTCTTTGCATGCCTGCATTAATGACCTGAACTTTTGAACTTTGAAAAGGCTATTGAGGTTATATTCTGCTGGTGTATGTTGAGGTTTGGTGAACAGACTGCTGACCAAGATGAAGTCATTTAAAGAGCTGCCATTAGCAACACTAACCTGGGTAATCATTGACAGCATGTACATCTCACTTTAAAGCTAATACTACTGACACATTAGCATGGTGAGCAGCATTATTATTTAAATATGCAAAAAGCCAAGGTATGATAAGCATTTAGAGCCCACAGTACATGCTCATGGCCACGTCAAGGTGAGGAAGTATGTGCATTGTGTAAATGAAAGAGTGTGCATGACACACCTGAGATTCAGCACTGGCTGCACAGATAATTCACAACATTAGATAGGTAAAGCAGGAATATATGAGCAAAGGAAAGCCTAGCAACAAATGGTTAAAGCATGTTGATACTGTTATGCATTGCATTGAGTGAATTCATGAACATGTTGAACAGGACTGGCATTGTCATGTGCATTTATTTATTTTATTCACTTATATAGTTGTGTTTGTTGACCGGGAAAATCCGACTGGGCAGAGCCCATTTTTAGTGGAGGCCTGGGGAGAAAAGATACATGTAGGGAACTGAAATGTAAGGTTGGTATGTGTGTGTGTGTGTGTGTGTGTGTGTGTGTGTGTGTGTGTGTGTGTGTGTGTGTGTGTGTGTGTGCGCGTGTGTGTGTGTGTGTGTGTGTGTGTGTGTGTGTGTAATGCCTCAAGTGCTGTATGGTGGTGGATAGAGATCAGTCTTGAATCCTGTACCATGGGCCCATGTGGCAAAAGCCTGAATTCCCTACTCACCACCATTTGCAAAAAGTTGGCAGATTTTTCCCTCATACTTGTTCTGTTCCTTATAAAATCTGTAGTTTCTGCATTTTTGTGTCCTTCCAAAATCAGTAGTGCATTGGTGCAGTGGTAGCATTGTCGCTTGACAGCTACAGGTTCTCTGATTTGATTCTTGGCTGGGGTGCCTTCTGTGTGAAGTCTGCATGTCCTCCCCATGTTTGTGTGGGTTTCCTATGGGTTCTGTTCCTCATAACATCTGTGGTTTCTGTATTTTTGTGTCCTTACAAAGTCAGTAGTGCATTGGTGCAGTGGTAGTATTGTTGCCTGACAGTTATAGGTTCTCTGGTTTGATTCTTGGCTGGGGTGCCTTCTGTGTGGAGTCTGCATGTTCTCCCTGTTTTTGTCTGGGTTTGCTCTGGTGTCTTACAAAGACATGTGGCTGTCTGGAGTGTTTCTCCCTGCGCCTATGCTGAAAATTGGCTTTTGTTCCAAGTCAGACTTTCCTGGTTAACAAATGTTAAATAATGACAAGCATTCTTCAGAAGTACATGGTAACACAAAAGCTTTTATTCTAGCAATTTTCTAAATTTATAAGATGGATATTTGAAATTTGTCCCTATTTTGGGACTGTATTTCCCCATTATTGGCTTTGTCCAGGTTTTTGTGCTAAGGTTGAGAGCTATGGTGAGAAATGAATTCACTGAATATGTTTGGGGGCTGTATTCCCCCATTATTGGTTTTGTTCAGGTGTTTTGTGCTAAGAGGTTGACAGCTATGGTGAGAATTAAATTCACTAAATGGTAGCCATTTAAGTTTCAGTCTTCCTGTCTTTCACAAAACAGCTGATTTGGCATAGTGGTATGGCACTTTCACTGTTTTTCAAAGGGTCCTGGGTTCAAGACTTGGCAGTGAAATGTATGATGGTAACACAGCATTTTATTTTAGCAACTTTCCAACATTATACAAGCAATGTTTAAAATGTGTCCCTGGCTTTTGAGCTTTTGTCCCCCCCCCCCCAATAAATTTTGGCTATTTCCAGATTTCTTGTGCTGCAAAGTTCAGAGATATAGCTGAGTGAGTACATTTTACAAGGAGCTGAAGTCTGCAGGGGAGCAAATGTTTACTGCTGCTTATGCTACGTCTGCTTGTATTGTTAATAGCACAACAGGTAATGTACTTACTTTTGATGCAGAAGGCTGTGGGTTCTACTCCCTTAGTAGATAGATGCATTGATGATACTGTACTGTGTTGCAAAGGGGGTGGATGCTGCAGTATTTTTTGGTGAAGATACATAGTAACTATGAACCTGTTATCAGTTTGCCATCCATTCCCTATTGCAATATTACTAGCTTATCATTTTTTAGTGTAAAATAGGCAATTTATTCCTCAAGGGCAACAGGCACTTTATTTGTAGAGGAAACAATGAAATATAAAGTTGTTTGCTAGCAGCAGCCTCTTCATTAGTTACATATCTCTTTTAATGTGGAATTATTTAGATGACATTTACTTCTTCAGAGATTGTGCATATGTACTGATACTGGTGGACTGTAGAAGTTTGAGTAAACTTTTATGATGGAAATGTTCTGAATTGGGCAGTTTTGTCATTATTGGTGCATGCATTTTGTTTCATTATTTACTGGAAAATAAATTTAAAACACCCTCTAAAACTGTACTGTATTGTATTAGGAATATAATTTAATACAATCAGGAAGGTGTATGAAAGAGCATGTGTATGTTTTGTGTGCAAGGGGCCTGTGATTTGAAAACAGCCCAAACCCAAAGTTAATCTTTGTCTGCCACTGGCAAAATACATTTTCTTTGAATGTGGGTTTCAATGCTGTTTCAATGAATGTGAGTTTCAAGGGCAGAGAAGTTTTAATGCTAAGTCTGTTTTCATTGTGAGACTGCATTGCTATGTTTAGAAGATATATATTAGTGGTTGCGCTGTAAAATACAAAATAAAACCTTCAAATGAAGCAGTATGCACATTAGTGTTTATGGTAAATGGGGTGAAACAGCCAAGTAATGGTTCATTGGAATGGCTGCAGGGGGGAGAGGCTCCATTCAACCATGATTGTGTGAGGGGGGAAGGGTGGTAAACTCAAAGACAACCCCAGATGAACTATACCTCTCAACTGTCCAGATTTTTGTAGAATGAATAGATTTTTGCTTCTTATTTTTGGTTTGTTCCTCATAAAATTTGTGATTTTCTGGCAAATCATTTAGGAATGAAGTTGCCAAATAATGACAGACACTGAGTTTCAGACTTCATAACCTTCAGAAAAATGCATGCTAAAGCAAGACCTGTTATTCTATCAACTGTCTCAGTTTATACTAGAGCAATTTTTAGTACTGTTTATATGTTCCCCCAATATATTTGTCCTTGTCCAGATTTCCTGCATTAACAGGTTGAGAGGTACGTGCAAATAAATTGCTTTATAGAATTAGGCATACCCAAACCTCTCAACTGTCCCCGATTTTGGCTCAAAATGTTGCTCTTCCCATAATAATCCTTCCACAAAATGGCAATTTTGGAAGAAAACATGGAGAGTTTACAATTAATAAATAACTGTAATAATCAGAGTTATAGATTACTTTTATTTCAGAAATGCATGAAGATTCTTTTATTTTATCAGCTGCTCAAGTTAGCAGTACTAATATTAAAAAAGTGTCCCTTCTTTGACAGGTTCCCAGCTGTATTGTGTGGCTATTTTATATTTTTGCATCACATTTTTGGTCTGTTTTTCATAAAATTGTGTTTTTTGGCAAATTAGTGGCAAATCATTAAAGACTGAAGTTAGAAAATAATGACAGACATTTCAGTTTCAGATTTCATACCATTCAAAAACTAAAAGTTAAAGGTGTGGCATTGGGTAACAGTTGTGCACCCATTTTTGCCAACCTTGTTATGTACCGGTGGGAGACCACCTTTGTTTTAGACACCCCCTATAAAGACTTTTGGTTACTCTACCTGAGGTTTTTGGATGACCTCTTTATACTATGGAAAAGAGGTGGGATACATGAAAAATTCTTATACCATCTTAATGGGATCTGTGATTATTTCAAATTCACAGGCAGCAGTGGAAACACACAGATCAACTTGAGTAAAGATTCTAATAGTTTTCAATCGTGTCTGTACAGGAAACCAACTTTTTCTAATGATTATTTAGACTTCATAAATAGTCATCCTTTATTTGTGAATGTTTGTTAAAGGCCAAATGGTTGTCAAAATGTGTTCTAATTTTAGCCTGGTAGAAACTGAAACACAACTTTTATTGGATATGTTTAAGGCTAGGGGATACCCCCTTGATTTTGTTTCCCAAATTAGGGACCAGGTTATTAGTGAATGGGGTTTTAGATACAAACCACTACTTGGGGTCACAGAGGTTAAGGTCGATCAAGCTCAGGAGGGTGGTAGAGATTTTTCACACACAATGGTATTAACCCATGGCGAAACCTCTGTTGGAGTCAGAAATATCGTCAAAAACAACTGGACCATGTTTAAGGGGAACAAGGAATTATTGATGGTTATTGGTAAGGAACCCTCTTTTACATATAGGATTAATAGGAACCTTAAAAACCTGTTGGAAAATCCTAATTTAGTCAAAAAAGGAAGTAAGAAAGGGACCATTAAGTGTGGGGCATGTGATTACTGTAGGTATATTATTGGTACCCCTACGGTTAAACTGGGACCACATAATATTGAGGTTAAATTTGGAACAGTTTCATGTACAACAACTGGCTTGGTTTATCTTGCTATTTGCCAAGATTGTGGTTATTATTACGTAGGAAAGACAGAAAGGAGACTGAATAAAAGGATTTATAAGCATTTGTACAGTATCACAAAGAAGGACGAAAATAATGCACTTTACAAACACATTAATATGAACCCTGAACATTCCTTCCATTTTGGAATTTTAGAAGTGGTCAGCAAAAATATTAGGGGTGGTGATTGGACTAACAAAGTGCTTAGAGCATAAACAAGATGGCAGCTCAAATTGAATGTCACTGAAGCTCCTGGCATCAATGACCATATAAGTATTAAACCTGAATTAAAGTTCAGGGCTTCTAAACCTTAAAATGTGTGTTTTATTCCTTAATTTTTATATGTTTTTTAAATGGTTTATAATTGTAGTTTTTTTTAAAAACAGGGTATGTCTGTCTATTGTTTAAATGTTTTCATAGTTGGGTATTTCCACTTTAAGAATTGATTACCAGTGATTAATTAGGATGATCGTTTGTAAAAAAATGGGGAAAAGCAATTCTAAAGTGTTCTGATGAAGTCTTATGATGAAAGCGCTTGACCTTTTACTTGGATTGTATTTTTTTCAATCCTCTACTCGGAACATATTTTGGCTTTGAGTCCTTGTGTTGTTACATTAAAATGCTAATTTCAAATTGGGTTGTAGGATCATTGGCTACAGAGTGGTTGTTTTCATTTTTATTGGTGGCGTTTATCACTCTTACACCCTTGTTCTATTCCTTCCTAAAATACTAGTTAAGCAACAGGACACAGTTACTCAGGTTGGGGATTATATGACTATCCCAATGGCATTTACTCATCGTGTCTCATAGAGAGCCATACAGTATGACTGTCCCAGTGAGAGTTACCTGTGGTGTGCCACAGAGATCCACACTACACATCTGACTCAGTGGGGCTTACCAGTGGTGTCCCACACAGATTCACACTGTATGACTGTCCCAGTGGGGGTTACCAATGGTGTCCCCGAGAGATCCATACTATATGAGTGTCCCAGTGGGGGTTACCAGTGGTACCCCACAGAGATTCTCACTATATGACTGTCCCATTGGGGGTTACCAGTGGTGTTTCACAGAGATCCACACACTCCCACTGGGGGCTACTAGTGGTGTCTCACTGAGATCCACACTGTATGACTGTCCCAGTAGGGGTTACCAGTGGTGTCCCACACAAGTCCACACTGTATGACATCCCAGTGGAGGTTGCCAGTCATGTCCCACAAAAATCCATACTGTATGACTGTCCCAATGGGGGTCACCAGTAGTACCCCACAGAGATCCTCACTATATGGCTGTCCCATTGGGGTTACCAGTGGTATCCCACAGAGATCTACACTGTTTGTCTGTCTCAGTAGGGATTACTGATGGTCTCCCACCCAGATCCTCACCATATGACTTCCCCATTGGGGTTACCAATGGTGTCCCACAGAAATCCATACTGTATGAGTGTGCCAGTGTGGGTTACCAGTGGTGCCCCACAGAGATCCTCACTATATGGCTGTCCCATTTGAGGTTACCAGGAGTATCCCACAGAGACCCACACTGCCTGACCGTTCCAGTGGGGGCTACCAGTGGCATCCCGCAGAGACACATACTGTATGGCTGTCCAGTGGGGGCTATCAGTGGTGGCCCACACAGATCCACACTGCATGACTGTCCCAGTGGGGGCCACCCATGGTGTCCCACACAAATTCACACTGTATGTCCATCCCACTGGGGGTTACCAATGGTGTCCCACACAGACCCCCACTGTATGCCTGTCCCAGTGGGGGCTACTAGTGGTGTTCCACAGAGATCCACACTGTTTGTCTGTCCCATTAGTGATTACCAATGGTGTCCTACCCAGATCCTCACCATATGACTGTCCTATTGGGGTTATCAGTGATGTCCCACATAGATCCACACTGTATGACTGTCCCAGTGGATATTACTAGTGGTGTCTCACAAAGATCCTCACTATATGACTGTCCCAGTGGGGGTTACCTGGTGTGTCCCACACAGATCCACATTATATGACTATCCCAATGTGTATTTACCCAATTCCGAAAAGTATGTTCTGTAGACCATAATTCTAAGGAGAATATTTAGTGACTCCAGAGAGATCACTGTACCACTGTATATCTCACCAGTCTGACCTATTATTGAAAGCAATCTTATATTTTGTAAACTTCATACAAGCCACCTGAAACAATTTTGACAAAAAAGAAAAATCATAGTGTTGGAAAACCCGAACCTTCAGGAAGTGTCGTTATATTTGCTTCTTATATGTTACTTTGAGGTGACTTCTTCCTCGTGTATGAGACAATGTCTGATATGGTTCAGTTTGAAATCCTACACCTAGAACACACAGTTGGAAAATGTAACACTAGAACAGGAAACCTAATGACAAAATTAAATATCAGTAACAGACAAAAAAAAATGTGAACATGATCAATAAGTTAGATAACGCCTTTCACAATTATGATATAAGCTTCTATTTAAAATCAGAAGATGTCAGCTTTTAGCTTCCTTCAAATATAATCTTGATATTATGGGAAGAAGTAAATATAAGCATTGTGGTTACAAGGATCAGACTTCTTTAGATGTAGTATTTGGTAAAGTTGGCAACTGAACCTTTTTAACCTATGAAACTGAAATATGTCATGTTTTCTGCCTCCTGTTTGCCTACCTGCTTACATAATCTGCAGGGGTAGAGGGAAAGACATGTACACTTCCCATTATAAACAGTACAGTCCTTCCTGGTATACAAGAAAGAACAGGCTTAAGGCAGTTAATACTGTACCTGGTGTTCTCAAATGTGGAAATGCAGACAGCCTCAGACCTGGTAGTGGGCATCCATTTGGTAGCATGTGGTCACCAAACAGTATGGCTCATCGTTATGTTGAAAATGGATTACAGTCAATTGTAAGTGTGGGTTGTGAACTGGGAGTTGTCAAAATGGGAGTATGCCTGAAATAATCTCTAACTAACTGACAAGACAAAGACTTAGATGAGCAATGGGGATAAATATAAACTGCAGTCAATGAAACAATAAGCCTACATTTGTAAATAATTTGCAAATTAAAAAATAAAAAGGAGGAAGACAGTGGGGTATTCCAATTTAAAGAGGAGATATCAGGTAGGCAGTCAAAAAGCAAAGTGTATAAGTGGAGAAATCAGACAATTCCACCAAGAATATACTTAAAAATGTATTAAAGATGCATATAGTATCAAAAGAAAAGTGAATGGTTGGAAAAGTTAAAACTAAAATTGGACAAAAGTTAGCCATAAAGGATGATAAGTAGGGAATTAATATTTTAGCTCATAATTCATTAAGGAAGAGAAGAGGTTTAACAGAATTGTTAAGTTGTAAGGCCTAGGGCAAGGCAGGCTTGATTTCTGATATTTAATACAAGAAAGGGCCCTGGAAAAGCAACAAAAAAATAGAAGTGTTTAACATGGGGGATGGGGAGATTTGCAATTCTTAGACAACTGAGAAGAGAACTGGATTACAGCTATCCTTAAGAATTTATCAGTGGGCTTATCATTACTGTGGGGTGTAGTAACCTGTATAAAATATTAAATGGGCAATGAATGTTTTAAAATATGTCAACAATATGTCACAATTGATACATGGTATATCTAATTTGGATTAATCAGCCTGTACTTTTTGTTTATTTATGTATTAACTTGTGTACTTTATACCGTGACTGTACAGCTTTTTTTTTTTTACTGGAAATAAAAATTAGGCACAACCCATTTGGATAACCCAGTAATTAAAATATAAATATAAATACATAAAAATGTCTAAAAAGTATTGTAGGATGGTAAAATTCAGAAGACTGAAAAGGGCAAATGTGATTACCTTTCACTTGACAGAGATTATAACAAATTCTAAAAGCTACTGACCTGTCAGTTTGACCTAGCATTACCTTAAGGGAAAATTAAAAATAAGAAGAAAATAGAATATCTGGAATGCAACTGTACATTTAATTTGACGTGTCAGTCCCAACATTTAGCTCACAGCAGGGCATATAAAAAGTCTGTGAACAAATTAGGCCTGGGATAAAATTATGGATAGGAAAACATGGGTAAACACTGCCCCAGGTTTTATAAGATGGAACTGAATGTTTCTCCTTTTGTCTGCCTCACGCAGGATATCGAGTCAAGTGAAGGATTTTTCCAGGGTTTTTATTTATGATTATGGTAGCATCCCTTCATGCTCTCATATGGGAGAGCTAACTCTGCACCTAATAGCAGTGACTTTTTGGTAGATGCTGAGATAACTTATTTTTTCTTACATGTTTTTAAATGTTTGTATCATAAAAAATTACTACTGATTTTATGCATGCGCTCGATTGAATCTGTAGAGCATTATATATTTAAAGAGAGTAATGGAGATAAACACACACAAGTGTACACAATAAATGATCCAAAAAAGAGCTGGAATGTTTGATGCGTACTACCCATCTGCAAGACTTGAAGACAGAGCTGAAAAATTAATAAGTATGGACTCTGGACGACCAGGTCAATGATAGTGCACCAGGGCAAATCAGAACATTGTAAAGAACATCTTAATCAGCTCAGATTAATAACAGAGGGATACAGTTATTAAAAGAAATAAGTGAACCAATGGAAAGGCATCTTGGAGCTGCATAGAAAACAAATGTGGTAGCTAAAAGAGAACAGTGACCACCCTGAGTATAGTGGACAGGGAAGAACTGCAAAAGATAATTCCCATCATCACCAGAAGAGCAACATTAAATGCTGGAGTGATATGAGCAAACGGTAGACACAATAACTGTGGAATCATTTAAATTTAAACAGATGACTATGGGAAGCTGATTTAGGTTTAGGGACTGAGGACTGAGGTTAGAAAGTGGGTGAGAATTTTTGGGTTAATGTAAGGCTCTGATAAGGCTATAGAATTTTACAAGATCTGGTGCTGGAAGGGCTAAGTAGTTATGGGAGATCGGGGCTACTGAGAGTTGGAACACTTGCATTTCAAGCAACTGGCAGCAAGTGAGTCTCGAGCTTCTAGCAAATGAATGCTTGTAGTAGATCAATTTCTCTTTGTGAGTGGGACAGCTGAATCAGACTGCATTGTAACAGTATTTGTCAGCTAAGGTTATGGGGGTAGTTAATTTTAGTAAGAAAACAATTTGTCTATGTGAGTGGGACAAAAATCCCAGATTATACTGTAACATTTATATGGCACAGTGGATTGTCTGATAAGACCACTAGAGAACTATATTTGATCAGTGTGTTTGTAACAACAGGACCATATTGTATTGCAAGGAAATACACAATACTGCAGATTTCATGAAAAGACCATGGGGGCCAAAGGTAATGTATCCTAGGTTATTTTAACTGGGAAGCAACATCTTTATTGTAGGTGCTTACCATGCATTTCAAACTTTTATTTCTCACTGGATACATTGGACATTTACTCCTATATTTTATTTTCATGTCATATCCTGTAAAACCTATCTCCGCAAGTTATAAATATTCTTACTACACTACTAGACATTAAGTAAGTTGTTGTCAGATTTTGTTAGTATACTTAACTGTGATAAATTACATGAGATTCAACTGTCCTCTTATATTACTCTGTAACTAATGTAGTTGTTAATGTTGAGTCTTTACCCTGTTAATTCAACTGTGACTGGACTCTTCTATTGTATGTACTTGTTGTTGTGGAGCTTTTCTCCCTGGGCCTCCACTGAAAATGGGCTTACTTAGGCCCAGTGGACTATCCCAGTAAACAAATGCAAATAAGTAAATAGAACAAACATTCATAATAAATACTAGAACAACTCCACTATAATACATGAAATTATTTTGTTTCCCCAGTAGGAAAATTAACATATTTGGTGTGGGGGTTAAATACTTCTGGTGATTCAGACAATTCCATAAAATCAAACAACAGGGTGTTCCTGGTCAGAAAAAGGATATCCTTGGGAAGAGAAGAATGTGTGGGAGCAACTGATGACAATTGTCACCAGATCATAAACAATTATCAGTCTGAAGTGTGTTTAAATGCATGTATCTGTCTGTATATCTGTGCTTGTGTAACCAGCCTGAAACTTGTTGGCACTCTCTCTGTAAAAGCTCAACAACTTCTTAGAGGAAATAGTCAACACACTTTATATATATATATATATATATATATATATATATATATATATATATATATATATATATATAGTTCCCATTCAAATTGCTGAAAGTACAGTTCTCTGAACTAGATTTTGCCTAGACCATAACTCCAAATTTACACTTCTCCGAAATGGCACTTTGCAATCGCACTGCAGTATGTATGAAAAAATATACTGTTGTCCCTGTAGTGTGATCTCTGAGTTAGTATATATAATTAGCAGGGGTGTGGGGGGGGGTGCAGGGGGGCTTGCCCCCCTTGCCCTTGCAAAATTTAGAGAAAATTAGTTAATGTAGTTTAACTCTTTTCTGTTTCAGCAAAGTGCCATTTCAGAGAAGTGTAAATTCGGAGTTATGGTCTCAGCACAGTGTGGTTCAGAGAACTGTACTTTTGGCAATGTGAATGTGATCCACAACATTTGAAATGTCTATCATGTAAAAACAAAAAAACTCCACAACAATCACTTACCTTCACATTGCTATGCCCCCCACACCCACTGGAACTTAAATATACCAACTCTGAGATCGCACTACAGTGCGGAAGATGGAAATCTTTCCATTCCACACTGTACAGAGATGCCCATTCTGCATTGTCAACATTTCAAAAGTCAATCATATGGTCTCGGCCATATGGTCTTCGGCTTTCTGAAATGACCATGTGAAAGGGATCCATATATATAATATACATATAAATATATATATACACACACACACACACACACACACACACACACACACACACACACACACACACACAAAACTGATGTGAGTTCTTCATAGGTTCATAGATTAGTACTAGAATAACTGCCCTTGTGGGCCATTTTTAAGCCTAGCCATAAAATTTGCATTTTCCTTAGATTCATGGTTTCATAAGTTCATAGCTAATTACTAGGCCATTCAAAGCCTAGCTAATTTCCTTCTCAAAGATAAGAATCAAACACTGCACCTTGTGTCTGGGAATGAAACACCTTAACCATTATACCAACAGCCAGTTGTTTCACAAAGGAAGTATATTCTGACCATGCTAAAGGGTATAGTCTGAAGGACAGAGAATATACAAAAGGAGATGAAACTTGTTACTTATCATTTAATTAAAGAGTGAACATACAACATATCTTGGCTTTCATAATGAATACTTAATTATAATAATTTCTCATCATAACTGTTAACAGTTTTTATCAGTCACAATCTGACAGCTAGCAAATGTTAATTAGATCTGGCTCATAACAGAGAACTACATTTCTTTCCTCTGTTATCAAGGAAGCATATCTAGAATATATTACAGTTATAAACATATTGTGTAGTTAAAACAGCCAAGCAAACGCCAATATTTATTTGTCCATATGATCAATGCTTTCCAATGTTCATGTGTACAAAATGTTTATATAGAAATTAATGAATGAAAATTATGAAAAGGCATCCAAGAATTCAGGATGCGTTAGTAGAATTAGCTTTGCAGCTGAAGTCTGAATGCATATTCTAACAATATCCAAATATGTTGTCCAAAGAATTGTACAAGAAAATAACAGACTGTTTCAGAGATACAAACCTACATCGGAACCAGGTGGTCATTAGAACATACTAGGCTGCTAAGTGCTGTATTATGTTAGTTTTTGTAAGGGGTCAGTACATTACTCATTTCTGAATAAAGAATTAAGCACGTGTCTGGAACACATCTGTACTCAGTCAGTATTATATTGGATAGTAAATCATATGTATTACCCCATAAAAGTGGCCTTTTGTGTCTCCAGAAATGACACCACACAAAATTTCATTGTACAGTAAAGGTCATAATGATCCAATCTATTTCATTGTGGAACAAGGTGCAAGTCTCTGTAGGTAGGATGACAGTCATAGGTACAGTATGTGTCCAAGTATCCAAGTATAATTTTACAACATGTTTACTAAAAACTATCAAAACATGATGGAGATATTCACTGACCATTCAGAAAGGCTATCCTGTGATGTGGAAGCCTCAAGTCCGACTCAAAGATTGCTCTCCTGCAACCTTTTTCATTTGGTGGTAAATGTATCATGTAGATTGATCATGTTGGAGAAGCCATATGCAAGTACTACACTCCAGGGCCCTGTCTAATACAAATTAGTTGCGTGTGTGTGTGTGTGTGTGTGTGTGTGTGTGTGTGTGTGTGTGTGTGTGTGTGTGTGTGTGTGTGTGTGTGTGTGTGTGTGTGTGTGTGTGTGTGTGTGTGTGTGTGTGTGTGCGTGTGTGTCTGTGTGCATGTGTGCATGTGCATGTGTGTGGGTGCTCACCTGCAGATGTGCATCTTGAAGATGTCTATGCTACAATGATGCATGACCAGGAAGGGAGAAGTCTGACAGAGCAGTGTTTGATTCAGAGACTTGGTAATTAGCCACTAATGAGGTGTTTTACAATGTAGATTTGCCTTGTCACTGAAACAGAAATTTTCACCATTAATCTGACTGACCTACTTCAGCCAATTGGTAGTGATAATCATTTTGAATCCCAGAAATTGTCACTTATTCAAAGCCTTGTTCGCCATCTCAGTATGACAGTCTACCAAGCCACAATATATTCAAATTCTGGAAAGGGTGGAAATTTCTTTTCATTTTGTATTGAGTTAATTTACATGAGAAGTAAAATTCATATACATGTTACCACAAAACTAACTTTTTCTCTCACTGAACAGCCTCACGCTAGAAAGACACCACATTCAAAATCTGTATACTGACACAGGCAGAATACCACACAGGCACCAAATGCAAGTATGCACAGGTATGTCCATGTGACAGTGTGCCAAGCTGTGTTATATTCCTTTCCTGTTAGAGGTAGGTATAGCACTTTCCTTCAGGATGTAGAATGCAAAAGATGTACAAATCATATTGGAATTAAGTTAACATTACCTCAGAAATAAAACAACTAAATATATTTATATACAAACACAATCCTTTCTATCACTCAAAAGACACCATTATCAAAACATCTATCTTCTCAGACAAAAGCAAAATAATCATGGGCATTTCTGTGTCGAGTGCCTTTTAGGTCATTAAGGGGGAAATGTCAGTCTTACATGCAGTATATACCTGAAGATCTAGTGCAATTCTTTAAATATTTCACCAAGAACTGTTAAATATTTTCTGTAATTTTGTTTCTTTGAAAAGGTAACAAATGGAGGCCTGCAAAGCCATGTTACTGTAAAAGTGTGCAAAGTTACATTATATTATTTTTGTGCAAGGGTGGATATATGACATTTTAGAGAACAGAGAATGGAATAAATACACATAATATATTTGTATTACGTTGCCATTATTTACAAGTAAACGCAATATACATTTTTTACAAAGGGGAACATTCTGCCATTAAAATGATGCTATCACCAAATCCCCCTACTAACAAAGGCAATTTTTAAAATCAAATTCAACAAAAAACAGCATATAACTCCTAAAGGGGAATGACAGTCTTAGAGGCATTGCGTTCCTGGTGGTCAAAGGATAATTATCTGAAAATTTCACTAGGATCTGTCAAAAGTTGATTGAGATATTGTGTTCCAAATGTAGATACCTAATGCAAATTATCACAAGCATGTGTATGTGACAGTATGCAAAGCTGTGCTAAATTTGGTTTCTGTAAGGGGTGGAACATGAGTACTCCTTAGTGTATGAAACACATTCAATGTCCAGTCCATATTTGTCTTGAAATGGTGTTACATATGAACCTAAATTCATATACATTTCACCGTAAACAATACATTTACGGGGTGTGAGATCAGTTCATGAAATAAATCTCAGCTTAATGTTCTGTCAACTCCCACTGACTTAAATTATTGTTTAAAGATGATTTTCAGCTTCTTAAAATATCAGGACCTGAAGAACATACAATCAGTCACTAATTAGTAAGTTTAAAGTAGAATCAGTGGATGAAAAGATGCTAATAACGTTTAAGAAGACACACCTTATGCAGGATGTAGTAGCTTATCACAAAATGAAGGCAAAATATCAAGAAACATTTTTGCTAATAGAATCTAAGCCTTTTGATTTCACATTTGTAAAAATAAAAAATATAATGGGAGAATTTCAGAAGGTATTTGCTATAACTGGGCTAACATTGTTGCTCCTGCACTCAGCTACATTAGTAAACTATGAGACTAACAACAGACGTCAATTTAAAGAGAAAGCTACAACTTAGCAGTTCTTTCAGAGCAACACACAGTACCTTATAAACGTGCAGAGATAGATGATATCATTATGGTAAAAGATATGGAGTGGGAGGAAAGTAAGGGTGAGAGACAGGACGTGGAAAAGAGTCCACCATTTATCCTCACTAAAATAATTTGAAAACCATCTTAACACTGAAGAGAAGCACAAAGACAGTAAATCCAGAGGATGGAGACCAGAAATACCACCAAAATCCTGGCCATATCGTGGGAACCTGTCCTAAACAACAATGAATTAGCCCTGCTAAGACATAAGAAGTAGAGCATGAATCTAAACAACAATGATCTAGCCCTGCTAAGACATAAGAAGTAGATCATGAATCTAAACAACAATGATCTAGCCCTGCTAAGACATAAGAAGTAGAGCATGAATCTAAACAACAATGATCTAGCCCTGCTAAGACATAAGAAGTAGAGCATGAATATACTCCAAAGGAAAGCAGCATAGTGATGGACAGTAAAAACTGAGAGGTTTGGAAATAACTTTCTGGAAATCAGCAGGGCATTAATTCAGATTCAGGTAAAAAATAGTGTTGGTCATAGAGAGAGCTACACATATGTTCAGGTTTCAGACAGATTAGTTGAAGGAAGCATTCATCGTGATAGAGCACTCCCAAAGTCAATGGGAACTGCTGCATATTACAGATCAACAGAGTAGTGAGGTTTGATCAGCCTAACTCACTGTTCCTGTATGGAAATGAGGTGCTTATCTAAATGGACTAATACTTTACATGTAAACTTCAAATTCCAAATAGAGAAGCTTTTTTTTTATTATTTTCCTGTTTTATGATGCCTAACGAGACACAAAGGTAATATGCATGGCAACATGTAAAGTGGCTCCATGATGTTTCCTTCTTCTGATAATCTAAACAAGTTTCACAGACTTGTTACTCTATTTGGTCAATATCCAACTTGAGTAAAGTAAATTACATACAGCAATGTGGTGCTGAAAAAACATGTAAGTATGTATGGTATGTTTTGAGGTTTGCGCTTTCCAACGGCATTATATTTATGTGAAGGACTGCATTCTAAGTTTTGGGATGAATGACAGTAATACTATTTTTTCTCCTTTCTGTTAGTATTTATAGTAGTTTCATAGGCTTAATGCCTAGATTGGCTCGATTCTAGACACTGGGTTTCTTATGGCTGACACAATGAAGATTTGTTTCACAGCAACCCTTGGAATAGCTGAGCTTAGTAACACTAAATAGATTTAAGGTACTAGCACCTCCTTTTCATGATAGTAATAGTCAGGACTATTATTTAAATTGAGTCGCTACAGATATAGTGAACATTTTACAGTAATAAGCTGTATGGCAGCAAGGTAACAAGAGGAGAATAAGTGGGCAGGTAGTTGGTAAGCTACAGTGGCACACCTTAATATGCAAATGAGCACATTTGCTGAATTAAACTGAAACTGAGTTACCCCATTTACTATTTACAAGTGTGTGTGTTTGCGTTTGTGTGTGTGTGTGTGTGTGTGTGTGTGTGTGTGTGTGTGTGTGTGTGTGTGTGTGTATGTGCATGTGTGTGTGTGTGTGTGTGTGTGTGTGTGTGTGTGTGTGTGTGTGTGTGTGTGTGTGTGTGCGTGTGTGTGTGTGTTTGTGTACGTCATATCAGGAGGTCCATTCGTAGCAAAAGCAGATGCAAACAATACCATTTGAATGATAATAGACACCTGTCAAAGCTAACAATAGGTGTGTGAGTTTAATGTCCTGACAGACAGAAGTCAGAGGTGAGTTTTTCTGTTGTCTGTGCACATATAGATATGGCTGAAGATACATAAAGAGTTAATTGACTCTTACAGCATTATAAGTAATGTTTGTCAGAAATGGCATAATATTTTATTTTAAGACTATCCATATGATCTAGGGAAATGAATGCATGGGGGTTATTTATATTTATATTTAAAGAGGTTTAAATAGCTTAAATAGCTGGAGGCATATAATAGTAATGGGTATTGAGAAATAGTAGTAAGATGTACGCATCTCATCTTGACAGACAAAAACATAAAAGCTTCTAGTGAGTTGCTTAATGCAATCAGACAATGAGAGCTGAAGAGGCAATTGGCAAATGGCCAGGAGCATGGAGAGGGACATTTTAAACCAATATTTAGCAAATTTGTATCATTTAATTGGATTTTAGTTAACCTGTTCATCATAAGAAGATTGCTTAAAGGGCCTCTGTATTAATGTTTCTAATTCCTATCATGTGTCTCAAGCAGCTGTAACAAGACTTTGTATCTGTATAACATATTAGCCCTTTCGGGACTGCATAAAGCATTTGTAGCAGTTCTTCTAGTGAGTGACTGACAGCAGGAAAAAAATGAGTACACTGTACATCTCCATTCTGTTCCCTTCTGTTGGACTCTTGTACTGATGATATTTATTATTATTTAATGATATTTAATTCTATATTATTATTTAATTCTATATTATTTATGCTTCCATTATATAGTTCACAAATAGGAGATTGTATGCCGTATTTTAACATATTCCCTGCAACTAACTTTGCAGTTAATATTTGTAAGAAGGTATTAAAGACACAAAAACATCAGGTGGGAGTAACTAAAGTGAATAAATTTATGAGAAATAATATAGGGTAAAGCTAAGTTTAGAAGCTGCCAATTGAAGGGGCTATCCTACAAGTCATCGCTAACTTTTTGGTCGTCTGTCTTTATTTCAAAGATCTTCTGCTGTGGTGAATTTCATCTCTGTGTAATGTGTAAGCTGGCAATGTATATTAAGGGGATTTCCCTACTGTGGTGCAACCTTGAAGTTGGTATATATAGTTTTGGGTGGCCTCCCCTGCACTGAGTGGTGCAGAGGGGAAAGGCTTGCCCCCCTCCCGCAAAAAAAAAATAATTTTCTCTAGTATGTATGTATATATATGTATATATATATATATATATATATATATATATATATATATATATATATATTTATATATATCTATGTGTGTGTGTGTGTGTGTGTATATATATATATATATATATATTATATACATATATATATATATATATATATATATATATATATATATATATATATATATATATATATATATATATATATATATATATATATATATATATATATATATATGGGTCCCCTTCAGAAGGTTGAACTTTTAAACCTCGACTTTCATATGGCTGAGACCATATGATTAAACTTTTAAAAGTTTGAACGGTCTGAATGGGGATCTCCATAGAGTGCGGAACGGAAAGATCTCGGAGTTGGTATATTTAAATAGTGGGGAGTGTGGGGGGACAGTAAAGAAAAGGGGGTGAGGCAGGAACAAGATATAAACCACTTGATTCCAAGATGTGTAGTAGAGCAAGAAGAAGGAAGGGCAGCATAGAAAGAGTTAAAGATGAGGAACAAAGAGGAATTTGGACATGAATGCTCAAGGTAAAGTCCTAGACTGAATTTGTGTACACTGGTGGAATCAAACACAGTGGATTAAGCAACACGATTCAAGAGCAATGTTTGCCATACAAAACAACTTTGATCATTGTTATGTATAGATTACATACATCATCTTAAAATGTTTCACAGTTAAGATTCGGTCCAAATTAAATGATTGCATATAGGAAACAACAGGGCCAGATCCAGCCTTTACCCTCTGTCCTTTATCATCCCTTAAGAAAAGTTTAAAGTGTGTTGTATTTTTTGTAGTTCTAATGTTTTGTGAAAGTACAAAACAACTTCTAAGACAGCAAAACTAAAGTTCTGTGAAAGTAAACATAATGAATAACGTAAGAAATCCAAGCAGGAAAAGGACACGCACGGCATAAAACCGAACAATTTATTTAGTAAAAAACATGTAAGCACTTTCACATAGTACTCCTACGCTTTATCAGACATAAAATTCTATCACAAACCTAAACATTTTAACAATCACTGCTAGCAACCTTTTCCCCTCCAATTTAGTAATTAGTGGAAACTGAGCAATTTTAAGTATCCTAACACTTTAGCAAAATAAATACGTTTAATATTTTCCAACCGCAACTTATATAATAGATTTCAGATGTAATAAATAAGACATATATTACAGATATTTAAACAGTGTAATATGCATCATACGTAAACCATTTTATCATGCTGTTGCAAATATACTGATGTTTTGGAAAATTTCATGCAGAACTGTGCCAACAAAGGCTGAAACAGTCCTGCATCCACATAATTAACTTAGTATAGACCTTATATGAGATTTACAATAAAAAACTTAAACTGCTACATGACCACTCATCAATCTACTTAAATGTTCAAAAAACAAACATAAAGAAGCAGAAAATATATGAAAAATAAATCTAAACAAAACCAAACATCATAGCTAAATGCTGATAACATAAAAAATATGTGTGTATATAAAAACACAATAAAAACAGAAAATATATGCATGTATAAATTAATAAATAATATATGAGAAGTATGTGCATATATATAAGCAGACACACCTATAACTACTATGAAAAGATGTATATCTAACAGCCAAGGCAAAGAGACTGTATGGGGGGGGGGTGGCAAGAGAAGGTTAGCAAATGTAGCTAAGTCTTCTGTCCCTTAAAAAGGGTTTGAGTGACAAAGCTTCATTCAAACCCGTATCCCTGTCAGCTTGTAGCAAAACAATCCAGTTTTGCTCAATCCTATTATTCCCCAACCTTATGGTGCTTGGCAAGATCTCTATGGTGAAACATATGAATCTATGAATGGTACTTTCTTCAAGAATATGTTTGGCAACAGCACTTCTGGTGTCTCCAATCTTGCTGTAATATATATGTTCCGTAATCCTGTCCCTCAATGCTCTAGTGGTCATGCCAACATAGAACTTAAAACATTGAACACATTGAGCTAAATATATAACATTAGCAGCTGAACAATCAGCATAATGCTTAAAAACACATTCTTTATTTGTACCAGGATGTATAAAAACATATGATTGGGGAACACACATATTACAGCAACTTTGGAGACACCAGAAGTGCTGTTGCCAACCATACTGTTGAAGAACGTACCATTCATGGATTCGTATTTTTCACCATAGAGATCTTGCCAAGCACCATAAAGCTGGGGAGTAATCGGAACACACTTGAAAAGACTGAGCAAAAATGGATTGTTTTGCTACAAGCTGACAGGGATACGGGTTTGAATGAAGCTTTGTCACTCAAACCCTTTTTAAAGGACAGAAGACTTACTTACATTTCCTAACCTTCTCTCCCTCCCCTTTTTAATATAATCTCTTTGCCTTGGCTGTTAGATATACATCTTTTCATAGTAGTCATAGGTGTGTCTGCTTATATATATATACATATTCACATACTCCTCATATATTATTTATTCATTTATACATGCATATATTTTCTGTTTTTATTGTGTTTTTATATACAAACATATTTTTATGTTAGCAGCATTTAGCTATGATGTTTGGTTTTGTTTATATTTATTTTTCATATATTTTCTACTTGTTTATGTGTTTGTTTTCGACCACTTAAGCAGACTGATGAGTGGTTATATAGCAGTTTAAGTTTTTTTATTGTAAATCTCCTATAAGGTGTATACTTAGTTAACTATGTGGATGGCAGGACTGTTTCAGCCTTTGTTGGCACAGTTCTGAATCAAATTTTCCAAAATATCAGTATATTTGCAACAGCATGATAAAATGGTTTATGTTGATGCATATTATACTGTTTAAATATCTGTAATATATGTCCCATTTATTATATCTGAAATCTATTATATAAGTTGTGGTTGGAGCATATTAAAAATGCATTTATTTTGCTAAAGTGTTAGGATACTTTAAATCACTTGGTTTCCGCTAATTACTTAATTGGATGGGGAAAAGGTTGCTAGCAGTGATTGGTTTAACAGTGTTTAAAATTTTTAGATTTGTGATAGAATTATATGTCTGATGAAGCGTAGGAGTACTACGCAAAAGTGCTTACATGTTATTTACTAAATAAATCATTTGGTTTTATGCCGTGCATATCCTTTGCCTGCTTGGATATCTTGCATTATATTTTGGAGCTTGGTCTGGACTTTATCTGGTGCAATGGGTGTGTTTTTGCTTATAATGACTAAAGTGTTTAGAGTTTCTGTGAGACCTGGAAATGATACATATAGGGTAAAGGCAAGAAGATATGGGGTTAAGTCAGTGAGAGAAGAAAGAAATGCTGCTCTAACAACCTTCAGGTTATACAACTTTGCCCCAAGCATAGGTAATCCTGTCACACTTTTCCCTAATTATAAATAACCGAAGTCAGGAGATGACACCTAGATCACAATAAAAAAAACAAAAAAAACAAAAACAAATGTCACACTAAGCTGTAGCATGGATAGCTTATACAGGAAAAGAGAACACTATTAGAGTATGTATGGAAAACTTCATAGAATAATAGGATAAAAGACACTGGTACACGTATGGAAACTCTTTCTCACGAAGCAGCACCAGTAAAATTTTCCAAGGGTATTCAAAAATCAGCTCACAGGTTAGATTATTTTCTTATAAAAACACTACTAACCTGTGTGATAATAGGAGATACTGCCAGCCATGCCAGGAGAAATGGGGCAGTGGATTTGTAACCTATGCCAGCACAGCTAGCTGGAATTTTGTAAATAATTATATGTCGTATGTATATCAAACGGATTTGTACAGATGCTTGTGCTGAAAATGTACTTGTGAGGTTTGCTTGTGTTAAAATGTATCAACACTGTGCACTGCTGGATGGAAAAGAGATGCACATGCATTATTGTAACTGTTTAAATGTATACATTGTAACAGCATATACTGGAAGTGAAGGGGTTAATCTTAATCCACCTGACTTTGCAAAATATATCTGAAATTAAATTACTTTACGGATTAAGCCATAAAGATGTTATCCCATAGTGTTGAATGGAGCCAGAGACACAATGTCTGTGTTAGAGAATAGTTGGTAGCTCCTGTAGAAACAATGAAATAGTTTTATGATTTTTTATAACTTCCAGCAGCTGCACCACATCTGAACAAAGCTCTATCTGTGTGTACTGTAGCATATAAGCTAAACCCTGGTAGCTTCTAGTGATGGGGGATAGTGCAGGAAACAAAGTCAGATGACCAGATGTGCGTGATGTCATTCTGAAATCCAGAAATAATATTTAGATGTTAGTAGGAGATTGCTTTCAGCATTCTGTATTCTGTCTTGGATCTAACAATAAGGACCACTCACCCAAATCATCTTGCCTTGTTCTATTCAGTAAGTAGGAACACCAATTCTCTAGATCATTTAGGAAAAGATAGTGAGACTAGCTAAATACTGTTTTTCTATAACTGTGTGAAGCTTTCCATCAGTATTATTTTTAATATTCCCTGTGACTAAAACTCTGGTGTTTCCTGTAAGTAGATATTTAATATTTTTGGTTCTTTTATTATTTATTATTAAATATGTTTAAACTTTTCATTGTGGCTGGTCCTTTTTTAGAGAATATTTAAGCTTTGAGAGTATTTTCACATATTTATTTGGTGATAACTGTGGCCACTCCTGAAAGCCTTGCTGTTTGGTCAACATTACCATTTGTATTAATATTAGTCACTCCTTATACACCAAATAGACCCCTGTGATCAGTAGACAAAAATCTCTTAGCTATCTCAAAACCCACAAAAAAAAAAAAAAAAACAGGTTACTATCTGTATTCAAATTCTGTCTGTAAACTATGGAATCATCTCAAAAATACATGTCTGTGCTCCTGTATAAATCTGGCCTAATGCTCAGCTCTTTCCTCTTCTTCCACACTAGCTTCATTTTCTTCTTCTGTTGCATCTCACTCCTTCACAGTCTACAAAATCCTAATGTCTCTTGTAACTCCTTTTCTGTTTCAATACTATATCCTTAAGCTACTGCTCAGTCTGTAATGGCTCAATTCTTCTTAACTCTCCCACTATGTCTGCATCACTAGCTCTTCTGCTATTATTTTCCTAACCGAAACCAACATTTTATTTTTCATATACTATAATAATCGATGCCATACTTTGTACTTCCAACAAACTACTTTTATACATTTGATCTACTCATAGACTATGTATATGTTGTTAGAATGACTAAAATTGTCTATAATGACATAACGCTATATAATTGTCCAGATGTGTAGTAGATCTTGTAACCTAGCCTATGTTCTAGCAACTTATTTCTGTATAGTATTCCTCACATCATTTGTATTGTTTTTTGGAATGTAATGTATTTGTATTGTACTATATGTGGAGCTTTTCTCCCCAGGCCTCTGCTGAAAATGGGTTCTGCAGACCCAGATGGATCACCCTGGTAAACAAATGTCAAATAAATAAATATTAACTTCACTCCGTATAAATGGATACCCTTTTAAGAGCTTTATAGTAACTGACTGGTGGCAGTGATAATTATCTTATAGTCTGGTGAGAAGTGGACACATCAGGTAATCTGTGCCAGCCTTTCCCAGGTGTGTGTGTGTGTGTGTGTGTGTGTGAGTGTGTGTGTGTGTGTGTGTGTGTGTGTGTGTGTGTGTGTGTGTGTGTGTGTGTGTGTGTGTGTGTGAAAATTAAATCTCAAAGAGTGTGTGTGTCATCTACTTGGGGCAGGGACATGAAGCAGAATACTTAAACATCAGTTGTCTATATATCTGAAGGATGTACATAATGCCCTATATCACCATATATTATATAATCCAGGACATGTGTTCTCATTTATGGTTGTGCAAAAAATGTATAGGAATAATAGGGTAGGAGATGTTATGAGTCAAATTAAGTACAATGAGATGCAATGGATTATTGAACTGGGAGCAGATAAACCTCCAGGCTTAAATGATGTTATACCTTTAAAGCCAGCTCTTAAAAAATGGAGGGTAAACTATTGATGTTGATTGGTTGTTTTAAGGTTTCAGTTTGTATAAATGTCAGTGAGATTTTATTGTGATGTTCATCTGATGAAGGGCTTGTCCCTAAAGTGCTTATGAGATTTTATTAAACAGTTTTTTTTTATTATATCAGCCTGGTGGTTTCTGCTCTGTTCATTTTCATTAGTCTTGGAGCATACTTGGAGCTTTTCTCCCCGGGCCTCCGCTGAAAATGGACATGCATCCAGTCGGACTATCCCGGTCAACAAATGTAAAATAAAAAATAAATAAATAGTCTACCTTTGTTTGGAGCATATACCTTCAGTGGGAGATATTAGTTTTGTTTCTTTCATTGACTTCAATGTCATATGAATGGCTGTAAAATATGAGTACACATATTAAAGAGAGAAAGTTAGCGAGCAAAATTGTACTTGCTTTTTGAAATGAAATTAAAGCTGCATTTAGAGCGTGGTTAAAAGCAGAAGAATGGAATAAGAAGAAAGAGAGAAAAATTAGCAACAAAATCAAATTGTTAGGGAAGAGAGGCTAATAAAGTTACAGAGACTAGCACATAATGAAGGGGAGATACTTAGAAATGGAAATTGATACTCTTAAATATCATCTGAAACATTTAGCAATTGCATGGGTAAAATCAGAAAGCATGAGCAGTGGTAGACTACTGGAGGTGATACGAGGAGCATACAATACGAATTATAGGCTGGACCTCCAAACAAAACAAGTAAGAATAAATCATCATCAGATCAGGAATGCTCAGAAGGAGATTATAGAAAGACATGGACAAATCAGAGAGGGGTACAATGAATTTTATTTTCAGCTCTCCTTGAAGAAGGAGGGTCTGAACTATGTAGAATGATTTGTGCATCTTTTATGTTGGAAGCATATAAATAGGGAACGGAGGAAATACTTAGATAAAAGAATAAGATCTTACAAAGTCACGGCAGTGATACAGAAGATAAAATCAGGTAAAGTATAAGGACCAGAAAGGTTCCCTGCAGAATTTTACAAACTGAATTGTAATGAGAGGCTAGTGAATGTGCTGTTTAATATAGTTTTATAGGTTCATAGGTGTTTACTAGGCTAACAACCACAAGGGCCTTTTAAAGCCTAGCCATGCATCCAAAATCTCTGGCAAGTTCTGGGAGGTTCTGGTAATCTTGCTAAGTATAAGCAGGGTCTTGGGAGATGAAACATTTATAATCATCTTCAATAAGATCAAAAAAATCTTGCATTTATGCAGCTGGTGATAATTGTAGCACTACCTAAAGGTAAAAGTGATAATCTACATACAGGTAGCTATCATTCCATGTCATTATTAAACATGGATGTCAAAATACTGGCAACATTTCTGCAGCAAGTCTTAAATGCATTGCTACCTTAATTATTGAAAAGAGTCAGGGAGAATTTTATTAATGATAGACAAGCTTCAGTCAACTTGTGAATACAAGCCAGTTTTGAAAACCTTCTCAACCAAAAAAATAGAGGAACTGCATTAT